>NC_056744.1:665348369-665360869 GCF_019279795.1 Protopterus annectens
CTGCTAAGCATGGCTCAGCCCTGGTAACCAGTGCTCACATCTCAGTCTGATATTGTAGCAGGGTAATGACATTGGTAATAAGTTTATGTAATGCTGTGTACATAACATGCGTCTATGTGCTGCCATTACAGTACCAAGGGGTGTGAGTCTCCAGTCTGGGACACTTGAGTATATATGACTTTTACAACACTCTTATCCATGTGAATGTGTTACCTTTAAGGGTAGTATCCCAGGTTATATGCAGTCACACTGGCATGTAGTGTATCATTATGTTTCTACTGTTGACAGTGCTTTCCCAAGCAAGAGTAGATTTCTAATGGTAGTACTGGACACAAACTCCCCTGCATGCATAGATGGACTCTTGAGTCCTCACTGTCATATTCCTGGTGTGTGGGCTGTGTCACTGAATATATTTCCTATTGAATAATGAACTGACATGTGGAAAATGACTGTAGACTACTGTCTGTATAGCATATGTCAGTTAGGGCTGCCGTCATGTATTAATGGCATACCTATTGGTGTTAGATGTCTGTCTGTCAACATATTCACCCTACTGCTTAGCTAGTTGGTGGGCTGATGTCTGTCAGTCCCTGTACATATGTGCAGCTTTCAGGTATCCATCTTGGGTATGTACAGGCAATCTATGCCTGACTGATACTGGCATATGCCCAGCTGTGTTATAACTGGCACAGATAGGACTCAACACCCTGTACACACCACATGCCATGGATACCTCCACTACACTACCACAGTCAACAGAGCATGCTTGAGTACAGGTCTCCAAGACAGACACTAGCCATGTTATGTAATACATGTTGCATACATGTCAACTGGAGCACCTCACCAGCCATTTGCAGGAGGCACCAAGAGGATTGGCTCATGCATGTCACTCTCACCCTGAGGGTCACCACAGTGGTGTCTTTAGATAGATGGCTTGCTGGCACATGGTGGGTGGCATGGTACCATTGTACACACATCCCCTACACTTGCTAACTCACCGTGGACAATAGCGAGGTATACACCTATGAACACCTGCACGGATGCACCTCAGTACTGACAAATGTGTATGTGTGCATTACTGTGTTAGTAGACCTATAGTTGGGAATACCCTGAGGCCCTTCACACTCACCACACCACACAATGCCATAGTTAGATGTGGCTGCTGCTGTACCAGACATTACATGTACTTTGTTACACTCCTCTTCCTAAGGGATACCTGGAACTTGCAGTAGCAGCACAACACTGTGATACAAATGGGTTGATAGGCATGGGATACCCACTGAGTTCTGGTAAGTGTGTGTATGTGGGCATTCCAAGGCCACATACTCCTATTACAGTACACATTGCCACCCAATATTAGGGATAGTGATGTTGCTCCCATAGGAGAAGCATGACAATGCATCACCCTACTATGCCTGTGGCATGTGCATTAGATCCATATCCCTTTAGTAGCACACGTGAGCTGGACAAGAGTTTGTATTGCAGTCCTGGTCAATGTGAGATGGTGGGTATGTCAGAGTGTCATCATGGGTTCCAGTGCATACAATATCCACAGTGGGGTGTGGGTACTCGGTATACTGTCATTATACCATGGTACCCCCAGTACATGTCTCATGTACCACTGTATGGTGACCACTGTCACCATCCACCATACAGGTAACTAATAACACTATCCAGCCTAGTTATGCATGTGCTGTGTGCAGCCTACCTGTAACACATTGGACACACTGACAAGGTAGTTAGCAGTGATAGGCCCAGGTCTCTCGGATGTGTGTCTATGTGTTTGTTAATGTGTATATGATGGTATGTCACACTATGTATTGTCCATATACAACCATTACATCCCCTATTTCCATACTGTACATGCCTGTGGTTGTTCTGCATGCAACATGTAACCTGGAACACACCTCATCCTAAATGCTGTGTGGTGTGTGCAATTAAAGCCACATACATCAGTAGCACTACATACCTAGGTAAGGGTCTAGTCCCAGTTTTGCCAAGTAAGATTGTGCGTGTATGGGATCTACTTCAGGTTGCTGAATATACATGTCCCAGGGGGTCATCTGTCCATGTGGCACAGGTAGTAACTGTTAGACAGACCTGTGACATGTGTTCAACTGTACCCAGGATTTGGCACATCCATGGTGTCACCATAGTGCCATACCCCTTTTGAGATATGACAACAGACCATCCTCCTGCTGACACATGGATACATACAACACAAATGGATAACATTATGGAGACCACAATCAATCAGTGTTACTTACAGCTATAATGCATCATGGCTGGACAGCTACACTACCTGACATGTAAGCATTAAAAATTACTGCTGACAACATGTTACACAGCAGTACATTGGTACACTGTAGTACAGTCACCGTGTGCATCAGAGCCATATTAGTCTGCCCCTGCATCGAGGTTATGGGTGACAGGGATGTGGCGCAGGTATCATCCTATGCACAGGGTGTGTTTTTGGTTTGCCAGAGACCTACAGTGGGCCATACATTTGACACCATGTGTGTGAGTGAGGGATTTAAGTTACTGATATGGCCATGGTGATGTGGTGTGTGTAGATATGGGGTTGCCCTAGATGTGTTTGTATTATGTGTGGATATGCATGCACACAGTTCTGCCATGTGGCTGCTCTATACAGGTGTTTGTTGGACAGCTATAGACCATACCTGGCAGGGTGTGCGGTTCACTGCCTCTGGCCATGGATACGAGAACCGTGCCTGCCAGGGGTTCCACGGGCACGTCCAGGTACAAGCCTCAATATGCTACTTGCCCCTGATGCTGACATATGTCAGCTGGAACCAGATCCCTCCTGGGACTGGCCTGGGCCATGTGCATGTGGCCTGCTGTGGTGTGATTTGGACAGCACCCCCCACTGCAGTGCTGAGGCTGGTACTGCCACTAGAGGTATTGGTGTTGCTGGCCTATGTCCACGTGACCATCACACCAGTCCCACCACATGCTATAGCATGGACAATCCATGGTCATGTAGGTCCACCATCTCACCCAACCATCTATCCATGACCTCTGTATAATAATGGAGCACCTGCAAGATCACAGATGTTGTCACTTACAATGGAAAAACAGCCCTATGCAGCCTCAGACCCTATCTGGTGTACCATTCCATAAATGCTTGCGCCTCAATGACAGCCAGAAACATGCATATGGTGGTACGAGATGTGGCACTTCTGCCAGTGGCACGATGACCAGAGGCCCTCAAATGAGCACCTCTGTACATCTGCCTATGTGGTGCCCTGCCGGACATCTGTCTATAGCAGCTGTGCCCAGATACAACAGCCATAGATACCACACTGTCCTGTGTCCTGTGTACTGCCACCAAATGCCTACTGTCCTTCTGCTATGGCCACTGGTGATGGGTTATCTATAGGTACTGTGACTGTGTGGAGGGATGGGTTGGATAAGAGGGGATGTCAAACAATGGCACAGTTTTGGCCTCTGACAACCCCGCTTATGCCTCAACACACCTATCATCATTTTCAATGTCTGTATGGACACCAACATCAGTTTGCATGCAGAAGGGACCCTGACCCACCTCACCACCTGTGAGGGGAAAACAAGAAACACACTTTAAGACCTGTACACCATTGCTTAACAGTACACACATACACACACACACACACACACACACACACACACACACACACACACACACACACACACACACACACACACACACACACACACACACACACACTAACCTTCCACCGTAATACCTACCTGTTCTGAGTTTACAGACAGTCCCAAATTTATTCTCGTAAGTTCCCCATCATGCATCACACTTGGAAAACTGCACTCATTAATACCAATAATTAACGTATCATTCTTCTAATTGCCTAGACAATTGACCACAAAGCATGAGCTGTTACTCCATTACCTCTTTGACTTAATTGGAGTTGGTTTTAGAAGGACTCACTGCTGTCATCCATTGTTCACCCTGGGTTTGTCCAGACATCATGAGCATGGCCCCCATATGTTAGGGGCTACTTCAGTCACTCAATAATGTCACGCACTGGAGTGTCATATATAACTACTGCTCAATAGATGCAAGATCTGTTGCTCTATTAACTTATTATGTGGACAAAAGTAATATTTGGTTACACTCACTGGTGTAGTCTATTAATTCCCCAATGCAATTGTAGTGCTGCATACATGGGTATTCTTTCAGATGTCTGCTGGTGGCAGTTTTAACAGTATACCTGGTATCTAGTTTCTTTCCCAATGCATATCCCATGTTAAAGACCTTATTATTCTATGAGCTGTCCTGAGATTACATATCAGACAAGTATTCCTGGTGTCTCATGTGTCAGTCCATGTCCATGCACTGCACAATTTCAAAGGGAAGTCGAGACGTATGAACAACCCCATATTCACACATGAGCATACATGCACACACACACACACACACACACACACACACACACACACACACACACACACACACACACACACACACACACACACACACACATCCTACATGCATCAACCCCCCTCCCATCCACCAGATTGCACTTTCAGACAAAAGAACACCCCCACTCCCCCCTCCCACACACACACATTTACAGGTGAGGTTGCATGAAGATATTACTCACAGACCTCCCATTACCCATCTGTCAACATGCATAATATATGGTACTCAACAGCATGCACTGCAGCTATAGTCAATCCATGCTAGCAACAGTATACATGTGTGTGGTGCATGGGCTGTGTTAGTAGGTGATGCCCCTTCCCCTGGAAAACACTGCACCCATGTACACAGTATTGTTGTGCACCTATTCAGCACCTTGCCATGTACTGAGCACCATACCTCACAGGTGTACACATCATTGCTGAATGTGTATTACTGTGCCAGTTATGTCAGCTCTGCTGCTCAATGCCCCTATGTGTTTGTCGGACACATACCTGGGATGATATGTGGACAGATGTCACTTGTGAATGCCTGCTGTCTGATTTACAGATATCATCATCAGTGGTGCAAGTATGAGCAATACGCTACAATTACATTGACAACTATCAAGCCTTACTATGGCTATAGGGAGTATACACACCCTTATTGATATGACGTCCTCTTCCTTGATATGCACTGCAGTGTTTTGTGCCATGATGACAACCCCTCCCCACCTTCAGCCTGTTTGCAGATACTTGACAACTATGGCCTACACATTTGTATCAGTTTGCAGTATCCCAAACACTGAACACCACATGTAACAGCCTAGTCACAGCTAATAAATGGCAAACATACAGGTGTACACTGGCACCAGCATGGTACAGGTGGGGATGGTGGGCCTGAGGTGGGGTGAGGTGTTTGTTGCGCAGCACATGTATCGTACATCATACTGTCTACAGGTTTCCAACGTGGTCTTGGTACACTAGTACACATTGAAATCCATGCTTTTTGGGGACCTCTACTATTATGCATACACTACCTGTAGAGAGGCCTGGCTGATGTTTCCTGTGTTGCAAATGTTACATCTGATTACCCTAACCCATGGGCCACATGTTTGCAGAGTCCAGGCAATTGCTGACACGGGTACTGCACAGCCAGTGCTTGATAGACAATCCTGCAACCCTTTCAGTGTTGTGGCATGTTACTAGGCAGCCTGCATGACTGGTTTGTTAGATGTGACATCATCTGTCTTGGATGGCCATCTGTTTATTTCCTACATTATTCCTCTCCCATACATCCTCGCCACATACATAACTGTCTGCACCTTTTGCCATGGTATATGCAATGATGAGGTATGGCTACATGTCCAGCTCATGGGTGCTACCTGTTGGGTATGGGGTCCACTCCATGGCATGTAAGATGTGTGTAAGCCACAGCCGCCTCTGTTGCAGGTAAGTGTGCACATTTGATGGTCAAATGTCTTGGACAGCAGACCACTTCTTTGTGTGACATTGTAGACGTGTACTTGCTGGAAGGTACATTTCCATGACAAATGCATAAAGTCAGTACCTCTAGAGTGGCTTCCACTATGTTTTATCTGAAGTGTGTGCACACATATGCTTCCAGTGTTTGTGAAGGTATGTATTCCTCATATTTGCAGCCCTAACATATGATTCTATATTACACACTCATTGCTCATGTTAGGACTACATTGCAGGTTGTAAGGGTTGTGGACAGCAGTATTATGATATGCTGTAGTGTAGATCTATAACAATTGCCATTGTAATACTGGTATATACACTATTGTAGCACTGTATAAGGGTGATGTTTCACACATGTCTCTACTGTAGGCCATTTGTCCCACCATTTTGTTCATCTCTGTGCAGACATTTTGCAATGACAGGATGTTAGTTATATTGCCAGAGTCTGACATACCCTTCAGATTCAGCATCATGACGACCACTGTGATTCAGTGCATTTAACAGCAACAATGCGTGAACATGAACGGCATGCATTATGTGTAGGTGTGTTAAATGTGTGCATGGAATATACCATAGCTATAACATGACAGGTGTATTGGCAAACCTGAACAAAAAACATTCTATCTAACTACAGGCTGCTGCCTTGGAGGTATACCAGAGGGAACTTCATAAGTGTGTGAGAGATGTGATGTCAGTAGCCACAGCTGTGGCACTGGTACAGGGTGGGTGAAGCATTGCAGTACATCAACAGTACAAGCCCACAGTACTACAGCTTATGCACATCTGTTTATTACTACTATGCAGCAACAGACTATATATATCACATCTCAAATATGCATGATCTAACTGTACAGATGTGGTTGGATATGCAACAGTGATCTACTGATGTGCCCTGTGGCCTTACCTACATGCTCCTCTGCCATATTGTGGGTAGCACCCACCTCAGCAATGCTCTCCACCAGGTATTGTGTGTGTGGGTGGGCAGGTGCCCTGAGGCTGACAAGGAGCCCCTCAACATGTGTCAGGGGGATTGATGGCATGACCCCCCCCCCCTCATTGCAAGGTGATCTCCCCCACTGCAGCAGCACGCCGATGAGCATTGGGAAGTAGGTTTGTGCAATAATGCCGGACCTGCTCATAACTGCAGTTATGCAGGTCAACATCATTTACCTAACATGTTCCTTCATTTTGATAGTGACCATCCTTTATTCCAAAAAAAGGGAATAATCAAAGGACAGTTGATCAGGGCCTCCAGAATGTGCAGTGAGGATGATTTATTCAAAGAGGAAGCACAATTCCTCAGGTCACTATTTCTTGAAAAGGGTTACCCTGCACCCTTATTTGACACCCTGGCTGACGAAGTACAAATTAGAAGGATGGAACAATATGCCCCATTACTGGAGGAAATTGACAAACAGGGTAGAAGGGTGCAACAGAAGGACACAAGAGAAAAAGAACATGTTTTCCTCCATACTTCCAATAAACATAGCTTTGAAGTAGAAAATATTATTAGTAAATATTGGCCAATTCTAACTATGAACGAGGATATCAATAATATCATCCCAAGTAAACCACAATTTGTGAGGAGAAGGAACTTGATTTTGAACGAAATACTTGATAGGAACACAATATTTAAGGTCTATGACAAAACATCTAAAATAGGGACATATAAATGTGGGACATGCAAACAGTGCCCCTATATGGTCAATGAGAGAGGCCTTTATTTGAATTCTAGAAAGAAGTATATTGTTTCCCCAGGACATTTTAATTGTAACACAAAGGGGGTAGTGTATCTTGGATTTTGCCAGAAGTGCTTTGGATTTTATGTTGGCAAGACTGAAAGATCTTTAAGAAAAAGAGTTTACGAACATCTTTATGAGGTTGAAAAGAAAAAAGAATCAAATGCATTCTATAAACATCTATTAAGTTGTAAAGAAATGAGCCTAAAATTTTTAGTCCTAGAACAAGTTAGACTTAACCCAAGGGGAGGTGATTGGGAAACGTCCCTCGAATATAGGGAGTTATTGTGGCAAATCAAATTAAATGCCTCCAAACCACCAGGGCTCAATGACACCATTAGTCTGAGCAGTTTACTCAGGATCAGAAGAGCCAATTTATAACAGCATTTGGCAATTTGAAAATGTTAAGACCTGTTTCCTTCTGGACATTTTTAATTTCATGTCTAATTTCAGTGAATATATATTCTGATTTTAGGGGTAGATTATATATATTCAGTAAGGTTAATGTTTTATCCAATTACATACAGATAGTATGCCTGGTTTCACTAGTATAATATTTAGAACCAATTAGTTAGTCATAGGGGCATCCATATTTCATATGAGACTATACTTTTGGGCTGTAGGCTGCCTTTCATAGTGGTCTTCATCAGATTTTATGCAACATTTGTTTTAGAAATGTGATTTTTTATCTATCTATAATATATTAGAATTGTTGTATTATATGTTTTTTAAATACTACAAAAGAAACACTTAAGTAAGAAGTTATTTTAGTTGTTTTAAGGAATAATACTATGTAACAATGCACCTTTAAATGTGGAAATAATTTAATAATTGAATAATTAGGTTTCAATTAATGTACTAACACAGTAGTATAAAAGACAATGGGATGTACTTGTATTTTATCTTGATAAAGCCTGGGAGAGCCCGGGCGAAAGCGCTTGATTTATCTTACGTTGAAGGATTGTTCGTTTTGTGAAATAAAAGAGTTTTTGAGAACCTGTGGACTTTTTGCCGTGTTTCCAGCTTTTTTACCTGGTCAGTATTTGTGTTCAGATTTCATTTACCCTGTAGATAAGATCGTTCCACAGGGCAGTCTGCTCCTGCCGCTCATGGGCTGTTCTGCCAAACATCACCTGGTAGTGCTGTACCAGGTGTGTGAAGATGACCTCATTCTCGTCTGCTGTATAAACAGGAAGTTTCTCATGGAACATCTTGCCTGAAAGACATAAAGATGGAAACAGGTCTGAGCAACTCATACAACAAGGTTAACATAGTTCTTAATACACATCTCTGCCCCCCCCCCTCACCATATCTGCAACAACAATCTGATCACACAACTCAATAGGTATGGCTACAGAACACCTACCATTGAGACATATATCATATTGTACAACACTTTGTGCTATGTGTTTGTAGCCATGTTCCCTGTGGGGACACTATCAATTTTGCCTGTTACAGACAATGCCACCTGCATGCCATTATAAGGGTCACTATGGTTCCATATATGCATGTGGTCTGTTTGCTATGTGATTGCTACACATCTGTTGTTTTGTGTTATTGGGGATATCTATGCATGCTGTTGGACATGATCCGGGAATGTGTGGGCTATTACTATCTGCATATGTTCTACAACAGTGACACAATAGCATGTTTAGGGAACAGTTGCCAGCAGAACCATCTCTCCCACCTGATCCGTCCATGTTACCAGGCCACATCACATGTGAGACCCACCCTGGGGCCTCCTCATCTACTGGTCCTGCACTACCTTCAGATGGAACCACCTCAGGGGATGGTGGCAATCCTCAGGGACGACACACAGACATGATCCTGTCTCCCAAGGTTAAGTCCAGGGTCCGGTGCATAGGGAGCTCCACAGACACTTTGGGGAAGTGCTACAGCACCTTGAGGCCCTCAATCACACTCACAGGGTCCACATGCTCTTCCTCCTCAGCCTCCAGCTCAGTCACATTCAGGACCATGAAGCTGATGTTGTGACTGTCAATGGGTGGGGACCTTATTCCCATTGTTTGCATATGGGGGTTCATGAGGCTTCCACATCTCAGACGACACTCCCCATCCAGGGTGTTTACCCACCACATGTGTCATATACCGCCTCTGTAGGCTGTCTTCTCTATTTTCCAACTCAACCTACCTCCACAATTATACCTACTATCCTTCCCCAAATTCCCAATCCCACCTTCACAAACAAGGGCAATGTGGTCCCAATATGGGGTTCAGATGTGACATAAGCATCCATGTTGCAAACACTTACTGCTGTATATCTATATATATATATATATATATATATATATATATATATATATATATATATGTGTGTGTGTGTGTGTGTGTGTGTGTGTATTGATATGTGTGATGTTCCCTAACACATAGCAGGTAACACTGTGAAGCATAACTAGGGGACATGTATTTATATACATAGTTGTGTGTGTTTGTATATATGTAGGCATACACACACACACACACACACACACACACACACACACACACACACACACACACATCGAAAATGGAGATGATCGGCAGTTGAAAATCCCGATGCTGAGAACACCGACATGTTAAGGTAAGTGTGTCGTTAGGGTTAGGGGCGGATTAAGTGAGGTAGGGCGCATGTTAGGTGAGTGTGCGATAGTGGAGGACCTTAGGGTTAGGGTTTGGGTTATGGTTAGAGCATAGATAGTTGTGTATGTAAGGTTTAGCGTAGGTTTGTAAGGTTTTTGGTGTGCTTCTGTTGTGTGTGTGCTTTTTGGACAGTGGATTTGTTTTGTTTGTTAATTGTCGGGATTGTGGTTTGTCAGGCATGTGAAGTTTTGTGTTTTTAACTTTCGGTTTTGTGGTGTCGGTGATTTTTTTGTCAGTGTTTTCATGTGTTGGTGTTATCAGGTAGACCCATATATATATACATATATATATATATATATATATATATATATATATAAATATATATATATATATATATATATATATATATATATATATATTTATGATATATACATAAATACATAGAGGTGTCTGTATATCTGTAGACATACATGTGTGTAAAGATATATATATATATATATATATATATATATATATATACATAATATATTTATATTTGATATATATATATATATATATATATATATATATATATATGCACACACACACACACACACACACACACACACACACACATATATATATATATATATATATATATATATATATATATATATATATATATATATATATATATATATATATATATATATATATATATATATATATATATATATATATATATATATATATATATATATATATATATATATATATATATATATATTCAGATATCATGTCCACACTCTCTAACACTCCGTCCTGCACAGCTGCACTGTTCTGCCTTGCTACTACACAGACAGGTGCCACATTAATTTGACTGTCCTGCAAGTGGTGGGCTCTGCAACCCACGTGTCCATTATAATGGCATTACTTCCACCACCAGCTATTGGTCACACTAATATACATGTTTAGCATTACACAACACACACTATGATAGCTTACATCTTGTCAGTCAGTGCTGATCTGTACAGTTAACGGGTATGGCCCACTACCCACAGGGCCAGACACTAATGTCCATAGCAGTTGTTCAGCTGGACATTATTACAACAACAACACCTGATGGCACATATAAATCATTCCACATCTATCCCATTATTATGGACAAAGTACTACATTCAATTACATGCATATATTCTTCACATACCTGCTGTGGAAATGATGTCTGTTCCCGATAGTTTGCTGGATGGCTGTTTTTGTGTGTGTGTGTGTGTGTGTGTGTGTGTGTGTGTGTGTTTTTTTGTTTTTTTGGCTTTGGCTTTCATTCTCTCTCTCTCTCTCTCTCTCTCTCTCTCTCTCTCTCTCTCTCTCCCTCTCTCTTTATCTATCTTGGTCTCTCTCCAGTAAATGGATTGAGCTGCTTTGAATAGATTGCAGCATGTTTATTGTAGGTTATGCACATTATCAGGTGATGGCCTCTGCACCAGTCAGTGTCTTCCACTTGCTACCTGCATGCTGTGTAGTACTTCCAATTACCACTGTCATGGCAACCCACTACTATTAATCCCTACATCATGTGGGTATGGTCATTTTACCTTTCCTGTATATTGGACATCCTTCTTGTGTGTGGACAGCAGTGTTACAGACAGCAGGTAGCAATACCTCTTACAAGAGGACTTGCAGACTCAGGCCATCTACATATTTGTATAAGGTTCCAGAACTACAGAGAGTGTGTGTCATGTTGTTATATGCACTGTATAGCACCAGTGTTACACGGTTTGTGTGTACATACTAGTTTAACACGGAATGCAGTCTGTCTGCATACTCTCATCTGTGGGCCTATCCACATGATGGCCAGTGGTGTGCCTGTTATGTTTTGTCTGTCCACCACACAGGTCTTGTTTCAGAAATATCATTGGCATTGTGTGTGTTGAGGGATATCAGTACATGGCTACATCCATTTGTGTGTCTTACTTCATATTCCTGACTAAGGGTATGTTCCAGACTATCCTGTAACACCAGCAACTTACTCAGTTTATGACAAAACTATTTTACATATGGGCCTGTGTTCCAGCCTCTGTCCTCCACCTACATACCAGGCTTTGTCAATATGACATGCAGTAAAGGGTTGTTATGTAGTGGCCTGTGAATATGTTGAGCTGCCATTCCTGCCATCATTCCTGTGCTGTTGTGGTCCCCACACATATTGTGGGGTAGGTTCCATATATATGTGGGCTTCAGTTGCACAAAACATGTGTGCCCTTCTGCAGTCCAGAGGTCAGTGTATGTAACAGTGTTATATGC
>NC_056744.1:665363369-665380869 GCF_019279795.1 Protopterus annectens
CTTGTTTAGCCATTACTTACCCCCGCCCAAACAAGCTTAAACCTGCTTACTGCCGATGAAAAGTGCTTTCTCCTGCTTGCCCCTACGCTAATTTCTTTACAATAAATGAAAAAGGGTTGATAGTAAAGTGGTGAAAAAGGGGCACAAAGAGGGAAAGACAGTAGGAAAAATAGCTAGGAATGTGCATGACAGGTGTAGGGAAGGTCCATAGTTGCCCATTTCTTCTACAGCAACAACTGTGCATATACACTGTTTTCGAGGTAGATTTTGACACTCATTCCCCTGAGACAGGGGTGAGGACAACAATAATATGTTGTGAAGCCAATTAGACCAGATTGCATGTGTCCAGTGAACATGTGTGTTAAATGTTCAGCTATGTATGGGGTGAGATTTTTTTTTGGAAACACATTGCCCTTTTTTTTAAGGTGAGAGTGGGATGTTGGGGAGGGATAGTAGGTATATTTGGGGAGGTAGGTTGTGAAGGATGACAGTCAAGACAGACAAGACAGCATACAGGGGAGGTATATGACACACATGGGGGGTAAACAACTTGGATGGGGAGGGGTGCTTGGAAGTCAGAAGCCCATGAGCCCTCTTGTGAAAACAATGGGACCGAGCTTCACACCCATGGGCAGTCACCACTGCACCTTCATGGCCCCGAATGTAGCTGCTCTGTCAGCTGATAGGAGGGCCAGGCTGACCCTCTAGGTGTGCCACGCAGCCCTCAAGCTGGCTTATCAGATTTCCAAACTCCCTGCGGAGCTCGCTATGCACCAGACCCCAGACCTGGTGACTGGTGACAGTGTCCTGTCTGTGCCCTCTCCCGGGGGGAATGAGCCCCCGGACGAGGAGTTCCCAGGGTGGTCCCCATATATGCTGGTGCCCGGTGTTATGGCCAGATGAGGTGGGAGAAGTGGGTCCGCTGAGACCGGCCTTCCGAAACGTGCTATGGTGTTTCAATTTTACACCATATGTGGGTTAGTAATAGTCAACATATTTCAAGATTAGGTATAACAGCATGCACAGATATTCCCATAACCTGAAACACCAGATATGGAACAGGTGCATAGCAAACAGAACACATGCATATATGGAACCACAGTGGCCATTACAACAGCATGCAGGTACATTGATGGCAGCATGCCACTAATTTTGGAGTAATTCAACATGGCACATGCATAGAAACAAATTTAAATATGTATCAGACAATAGAACATAACTCCCAACAATAGATTTAATAGCGCACATACTGATTGAGTTGTTTACTTAGTTTATTGTTGCAGTTATATTGGGGGGGGGGTAAAGATGTCAATTAACAACTTGTATATCTCTGTAGTTCTCATTACTTTCCTAGTTAGTGCTGTGATCTGTACCTTACAGGTATTATTACACTACCCTATGGCCTTAGTTTGTAGAGTGGTATGGATGTCGACAACTATATACATGAACTGAATTTTACCTGTAGTATATAACTCTTACCTGGTATACATGTGGAGGTATTGTGTGTTAACATTACCTGACTGTTTCTACACATATTCCCAGATTCCATGTTTATTTTATGCACATACCTGTCCATCTCTTATTGCACACACTCTGAGCATGTCTTGACAACATGTAGGTGAAACCGGAACAAATTTTGACTATTGCCCTCATAAACCTTTGTTGAGTTGTAAAATGACAGGTTTGTTTTCATAGACATTTTCCAAATATTTACAGGCCTGACAGTCAGTTATATGACATTAAATGCTGCCTACATGTCAGAAATTAGCACGCTGATATGCAGGGGGGCCAGGGTAACAGCCAGCAGATATGGGCCAATTAACTGGACATTCTGGACAAATCTGTACACTTTTGGGGGGTATGAGTCTGCATACAGCTTACTACCACTCCCAGGATTCGAACCATGGCTGTGTCTGCTAAAAATAAAACAGTGTACATTACAGTTGAGTGTGTTGTATAGATATCGTTGTGTATCTCGTCTCTGATTTCTGTCTATAAGTCTCCTGTGGTTTTACAGTCTGACCTTGTAATTACAACACTCTTTTACAGGGTTTCCTAGACAGTTTTATTATGTAGCACAGTGATGATGACAGTGATGAGTAATACCTTATTATTTAGAGCAACTGCAACACTAACAATGCCATACAATACCAAAGTAAACAGTACCAGTCCAGGATTTCAATCTTTTATTTCTAGGCACAGTTTTCGTATCTGACAGACCTGTGGGGGGAAAGTTTGTTAGCACTATCTGACTGTTGCCACACATATTACCAGATTCCACATTATTATTATGCATACACATCTCACTCTGTTACTCCACACACTCTGGTCACAGCTTCACAACATGGGAGTGGAGATGGGACATACTTTGATTATTACTCTCATAGCATTTTGGGGAGTTGCTAGAGTGACACGTTTGTTCTTATAGATGTCTGGCAATCAGTTGTATGTCATTATTTGCTGCCTAAACTTCTGGGATCATCTCACATGAGTTGCCAGGGGGACATAGTGACAGGTAGTGTATATGGGCCAATTAACTGGGCATTCTGGACATATCTGTACAGTTGTGGGGTATGATTCTGCATACAGCTTACTACCACTCCCAGGATTTGAACCATGGTTGTGTGTGCTAAAAATACAACAGTTCACTTCTCAGTTGAGTATTTGGATATGTTATATATCTTTTCACAGTTTTCTGTCTAAGTCTCTGTCAGTTGTACAATATGACCTTTTGTGATTACAACAGTCATATATAGACATTCCTACACATTTTATTTATGTAGCACAGTGTGGGTAACAGTGCTTAATACAACAGTACTATTAAGAGATTGTAACACTACATTACCATATGATATCAGAGCAAACACAGGCAGTCCAGCAGTTAGACATTTATTGTCAGGCTGCTAACCTTTTATTTACATACAACCGATATGAGACTCTTCCTGCCATATTGTCTGGTGTATTCAGTACATGCCTTAAACAATACAGGTTTTATACTGGCAATTAACTTTCTACTACTTTTAGATTTATTTCTTATGACAGTACATGCAAAAGTATTACTAACCTGCCTCAAGATGCAAACCTACAGACATGGGCTTCCTGGTTCTCAGCCCGCTCATATGTCACTGTCAAAGACTTTAGAGGAATATTTAGCCATACCTTTCCATAATATACATGAGCTGTTAGTTATTAAACAGGTAGGCGACTGATACTTACAACCGGGACTTCCCCCATCCTCCTAGCCTCTTGGATCCACTGAGCTCCCTCTTTCTCCCCTTCAGGTCGGCATAGCGATGCCTGACCTGCTCACCAGTTTGTGGTATGTCAGTGGCACTGGTGAGGTCACGGGTGAGATGGTCGCAGACTTCCGCTTTATATTGCGAACCCTGGTACTGGCCCTGCAGCAGTCTCTGGTCATGATATTTAACAAGGAGTCCTGCCATGAGTTTGGACTCCTGGATGCCCCAGCGCTGCACCAGAAAGTGCACTCCTTCTCCCACACTGGTCATAATGTCTACAGGAGGAAGCTGCAACCAGCTATGAGATGTATTCCCACCTGTTGTGTTTATTAAATAGGGCTGATTTCCTGCACTTTGCCATGATTGGACGGTTTTGAAAATGCTAAGCTATGGCACACCTGCTTAACTGAGGTTGGCATTGCTTAAAGGGGCATACCAATGGGCAAACGAATTTAGCTGGCCTACACATTGCTTACACCTAGTAAGCAGGGCTGTGCAAAGCTTAGCGTTGCTTAATTGTTAATTTGCATACTATTTGCTGTTTAGCATTCCATCTAAGTCTCTGTCAGTTGTACAATATGACCTTTTGTGATTACAACAGTCATATATAGACATTCCTACACATTTTATTTATGTAGCACAGTGTGGGTAACAGTGCTTAATACAACAGTACTATTAAGAGATTGTAACACTACATTACCATATGATATCAGAGCAAACACAGGCAGTCCAGCAGTTAGACATTTATTGTCAGGCTGCTAACCTTTTATTTACATACAACCGATATGAGACTCTTCCTGCCATATTGTCTGGTGTATTCAGTACATGCCTTAAACAATACAGGTTTTATACTGGCAATTAACTTTCTACTACTTTTAGATTTATTTCTTATGACAGTACATGCAAAAGTATTACTAACCTGCCTCAAGATGCAAACCTACAGGCATGGGCTTCCTGGTTCTCAGCCCGCTCATATGTCACTGTCAAAGACTTTAGAGGAATATTTAGCCATACCTTTCCATAATATACATGAGCTGTTAGTTATTAAACAGGTAGGCGACTGATACTTACAACCGGGACTTCCCCCGTCCTCCTAGCCTCTTGGATCCACTGAGCTCCCTCTTTCTCCCCTTCAGGTCAGCATAGCAATGCCTGACCTGCTCACCAGTTTGTGGTATGTCAGTGGCACTGGTGAGGTCACGGGTGAGATGGTCCCAGACGTCCGCTTTATATTGCGAACCCTGGTACTGGCCCTGCAGCAGTCTCTGGTCATGATCTTTAACAAGGAGTCCTGCCATGAGTTTGGACTCCTGGATGCCCCAGCGCTGCACCCGAAAGTGCACTCCTTCTCCCACACTGGTCATAATGTCTACAGGAGGAAGCTGCAACCAGTTATGAGATGTATTCCCACCTGTTGTGTTTATTAAATAGGGCTGATTTCCCGCACTTTGCCATGATTGGATGGTTTTGAAAATGCTAAGCTATGGCACACCTGCTTAACTGAGGTTGGCATTGCTTAAAGGGGCATACCAATGGGCAAACGAATTTAGCTGGCCTACACATTGCTTACACCTAGTAAGCAGGGCTGTGCAAAGCTTAGCGTTGCTTAATTGTTAATTTGCATACTATTTGCTGTTTAGCATTGATTTATTATTCATTACATGTTATATGTGTGTGTAGTATCCATGATTCATGTGTACATACACTGTATGGGGTCCTTGTGTTTATTAAGGGATTTCAACACTTTATTGCAATGGCACCTCACATCTCGACTTAATCCAGTATTCCATTTCACATATTTATGTTATGTAGTAGTTTATACAACATAAAACTGTATATAGATTCCTTTCATATGTTAAGTTTAATATTCTTATAGTGAGGATCTGTTTAGTGATACCTCAGTCTTATGTACTGCTGTGATGGCTTACTGGTTAACTACTGTGATTATAGTGTACAGGGTCCTGGGTTCAAGACCTGCAAGGGTTGTTTATTTTGTTGCTGGGCAGAACAGCGGCTGTTGCATACAGAGTGATTAAGGGAATTTTAAGCAATTGTAAGCAGGTTTGTGTGGGTTTGCATGATGGTAAGCAATGCTAACTTCTGGTTAAATATGCTTACAGAGAGTTAGCTTCAGTATTCCTTAAACTATGTGAACATTGTTTACCCTGCGCAAATGGGCTTAAACCCACTTACTACTTCTTAAATATGCTTACTCCCGCTTACTACTGCTTAATAGTGCTTACTCCCACTTACCCCCGCACTAATGTAGACAGAAATGTAAAATGGTTCTTAGGAAGGTGGTGGATTTGGACACTCTATGGATTTATCATTCATTACATATTATACCTTCGATTTGTATCCTTGATTCATGTGTACTATATGGGGCACTTGTGTTTATCTGTGGATTTTACATTATTACAATGTCACCTCACATCTGCATTTAATGCAGTACTCCAGTTCACAAATATATGTTATTTAGTAGGTTATGCAACAAAAAATATTGTTCATAAAGTGATTTGACATGGAAAATGGAATCCTGGTAGTGGTAGTAAGCTGTATGCAGAATCATACCCCACAACTGTACAGATATGTCCAGAATGTCCAGTTAATTGGCCCATATACACTACCTGTCACCATGTCCCCCTGGCAAATCATGTGGGATGATCCCAGAAGTTTAGGCAGCAAATAATGACATACAACTGATTGCCAGATTGAGACTCAAACCGGGAATGACTGCTCGTAAGGCAAATGCTGTGACCACTGCATTATTGCAGTACTGTTTCATTTGCATATGTCTTGATATTTATCTTCTTGTGCATTTAAGCTGCAGTATACATAGCTAAGCAATGGGCAAACTCATGTACCTACAGTTACATTTTATCTGTTTGATAAAATAAATACATTTTTTATATTATGATATTTTAAATATTGCTCTTATAAACTTGAGGGGTGTAGCTGGGGGTATGCAACCCCCTATGAGTGGTCTCTCTGATTGTACTAGCTAAACTGCAGTTCTTGACTGCAGGGGCATGTATATTGTGAGAGCTCTCCTCTCAGCCACACCCCCTGGACTCATCCATGCTCCATATGCATTTAGGAGTTCAGGCAGCACGCCTTGATTAATATGCATGGCACGCTGACGTGCTGCTCCTAAACAGTTGCTTCCATGCAGGACTAAGCTAGTCCTGGATGGAAGATTACTGAATCTGGGGGATAGTGCTTCTTCTAGAGATGTTGTTTGTCTTTGGGCTTTTTCCCAGTAAGGGGTCGCTACAACGGAACTATGGTCCACTAATGATTGGCAGTAGATTTTTATGAAATGCCGAGGTGCCAGCTCGACGCCCAACCTTCAACGAAGGCATGCCCATTTATGCACGCATGTCTTTCGAACGCTACCCAACTGTGGAGAGGACATGCAGACTCCACACAGAAGGCACTATCAAGCCAAGCCGAGAATCGAACGGGAGAACCTCTTGCTGTGAGGTAACAATGCTACTGCCATACTGAGATAATGTATGTAAATAACAGTTGTCTGAGAGGCTCACTGAGGGTGCAAGGAAACAACTTTCACTTAAAATGCACTATGAGAGGGAAACAGTTTCTATGCTTCATATTTCACTATCTGCTGTTTTACTATATTGGTGTTATTTATTTATTGTACCTCTGAGTGTCAATTTTGTATGTATCACACTTCTGTCATGAAGATGAAGCCAATATTCATCTTCATTTGGTGTTTTTTTTTTGAGAATAAAAAACAAAATGAAACGCATATGTAAATTAAATACCACTCATGTTCTTATTACTTGTGTTTTGAATAATGTTTCTCTTTGATTCTACCAGTATATTACATTTTTGTTTTTAAAAGTCCATATTTTTCATGGGGAAAACAAGTATTTTACAGTAAAGTAAAATGAAAAACACACCCAAAGCGGAAGGTAGCTGGAATAAAGACTGCAAATCCAGATGAATAAAATCCAAAGCTTTTATTGTAGATAAGGGAGCACTTTCGCAATGTTCAACATTGCTTCATCAGACAACATACCCTCAAACAACTGCTCTATATATACATATTACAAAATTTAAAATAACCAATCTGTTCTCAGAACAAATTAAGCATCAATCATCCCATCCTAACAGTACAGATACATAAAAAATGTATAAAAAATATAGTGTTGCTGAAAGTCATAAAACATTCACAGTGTACTGAATAATAGTTCATACAGTGGCCAAACAAAAACTTAACATAACATAGAATATTTGTTTCAACTCTCTAACATTTGGTAATAACATAAAAGAAAAGGAGAAAAAGTGTGGGGGGGGGGAGGCAAGAACTGTCAAACTTAGATTATGTACTAATCACACAAAGTCAGTGTTAAGACTTCTCATTTCAGTTTTCTAGATTTCAAAGCTGCTTTTAGGGGGACAGAGTCATTCAATACTAGCCCACTGTGTGCACCTAGCCACAGGATCCACTGCACCTCCATATACTCTGTCTGGTTTACAAGGTCACCCAGTCTGCCATTCACTTCCTGAAGATGCAGTACCTGAAACAAGAAGGTATGCTCCTCATTTGTGGATGAAGTATGTTTTGCTAAAGCACTATATTCTAAGCCTTTCCTAGTGCAATATATATGATTCCTGATCCTTTCCTGAGATGACAGTTGGTCTTTCCAACATAAAATTGGAAACATACTTTACAGTGTGCAACATATATCACATTGACAGTCTCACATCCTGCCTTGACCTTAAGTTCCCACAAACATCCTGTATCAGGGTGTCTGAAAAATCTAGAGTCATCCACTTAAACATAATATGCACACTTGCCACACTTATATGTCCCATTCATAACACTGGCTTCATGTTTCTTCTTCCTAGGATAACACAGTTGTTGCTTCAAGTTTTGCTTATTCCTATATATAAACCGTGGTCTATCTCCCACCACATTAGCAGATTCTTCATCTACTAAATGTGCCAATAATGCTGTATAATGCTAGCAAACTTATTCACATCTTTAGTGTAAGGTAAGAAGACTAAAGGGGTCTGGGAGAAAGCCTTATATCCTTCTCCCTGCTGTTTTACTAACCTTCTCTCTGAGTAATAGGGTTTGGCTTTACCTCTTCTCTCCTTCTGCACTTGTTTATAAACCATATCCACCTCTTGAGATGGATACCCTCTAATCAAAAAAATGTCTTTTAAATTCCACAGTTTTGTTTGATACATCTCATTCTGACAACAAAGGCGGGAAAGCTTTATTGCCTGCCCTTTCACAATGTTGGGAAAGATGTGTTCCTTGTGCATACTGTCATAATGTAGAAATGCTGGACAGTAACACTTCTTCCTATATAACTTGGTACACCACCCCTTCCCAATTTTGAATATTGAGACATCTAAGAAATCTATACTGGTGCTGGATTGATTCATAGTGAATTTCAAAAAAACACACGTGTTGTCCATACTACAGTGGAATAGGTTCAAACTAGTCTCATCCCCCTTCCAACCTAAGAAAAGGTCCCGCCTATATCTATAGGAAGGGGATGGGTAAGACCATAATCAGAGAGGAAAAAAAAACACAGGCCATAAAAATTCAGTCAATACCCTCCACTAAAAGAGATGGGAAGGCTTCTTCCTGTACTGTCTGAGTGCTGCAAAAATGTGTACTGAATTTTGTAAATATTGCCTGTCCTTTATCACTTCTCACAATGGAAAAAAAAAAAACATTCTGTCTAGGTTCAATGGTCTCTTGAATATTGAAAATACCTCATCATCCAATATGTACAGTCAAAGAAATCACTGTCCTTATTCCAAATCCCACTGTTTTTTTCTGTTTTTGGATGCCAAAATTTCATTTTTGCAAATTTTACTTGACAGAAAATCCTCATCGCTAACCACTTTCAGTACTACTTTTGGCAGGTACAGATCTTTGAAAAATGCCATTTGAGATAAATTCTGTAAGTGACTTCTTCCAGCATGGCATGGAACAATTTTTTTCTGGCTATCCGTGTTCTATTATAGTAGATGACATTCTAGTAGGAGGTAATGGTGAAGCCGAGCATGACAGAAACCTCAAGAAAGTTCTAGAAAGACCACGTCAAGTGAATCTTAATCTGAATCCTCAAAAGTGAAAATTCAGACTACGAGAAATTATTTATGTTGGTCATTTGTTTCCCAGTTCAGGCTTAAGATGAGATCCTTTCAAGCATACAGCAGTTCTTGAGATGCCAGCTCCAGACAATGTTCAAACCTTATAATGTTTTCTTGGCATAGTTAACTCTCTAGGCAAGTTTCTTCCAGACTTCAAACAACTTTCAGCACTGCTTAGAGAGCTGACATGCAAAGATGTATCCTGGTCCTGGTCAGAACAAAACCAAAGAGCATTTGATGACTTGAAACAGAAAATTGCCAGTCCACCAACTCTCAGATATTATGATGTTCACAAACCAGTTACCCTTTCTTCTGATGCTTCAAAGTTTGGTCTTGATGCAGTCGTTCTTCAAGAGTGTAGACCAGTAGCCTATGCATCCAGAACTCTAACCCAAAACTGAGATGTAGTATACGCAGATAGAGAAACAGCTCTTGGCAATTGTGTTTGCATGTTTGAAGTTCCGTGATTATATTTATGACTGCCCAATCCAAATTGAAACTGACCACCAACCTCTAATCGTTATTTTGAGAAAGCCTATGCATGTTGCTCCTGCCAGATTGCAATGCATGATGTTGAAATTGCAAAAGTATAATTTTATTCTTGTCTACACAAAAGGCAAATGTCTTTATTTTGCTAATACTCTAGCCAGATTGCCCAAAAATAATACTGAATAGCTTGAAAATGAGAAACTTGATTTTGAAGTCATGGAAGTGAGAAATTTTTCTTCCACACATCTTGATGAGCTTAGAAGTCATACAGCCTCAGATACAATTCTTCAGAAGCTCAACCATTTTCTCAGTCAAGGATGGCCTTCATAGCAATCTTGTTCACCAGTAGAAGTACAAGGATATTTTCCTTACAGAGATGAGATTTAGCTTGACAGTGGTGTCATCATGAAAGATCCAAAAGTGATTGTTCCAAAATCCTTGCAACAAGAGTATATTACCATCTTTTAATTTGGCCACCCAGGAACTGATTCTACCAAAAGAATTGTGAGATGACTAGTATTTTGTCCTTCTATGTGACAAGATATCAAGAGAGTACTTTCATCTTGCTCTGTATGTAATAATACTAAGTCACATCAACAGAACGAACCACTTCATCTAAACCAGGTTCCTGAACTACCTTAGTCGACAGTAGCCACAGACATTTTCAAGAGGAATGGTCAACATTACTTGGTGTTAGTAGACTCTTATTCAAATTGGTTTGAGATTGACATACTTCCTAATCTAGCATCCAGTATTGTCATTACTAAGATGAAGCGCCATTTTGCAGTCCATGGTAGTCCGTACAAAGTTATTTCTGACAATGTTACATAGTTTACAAGCCAGAGATTTGCTGAAGATTGGGACTTTGTTCATGTTATGAGTGCCCACAGTAAAATGATTTGGCAAAACATGCAGTTCAAAGTGCGAAACAGTTATTAGAGAAGTCAAAATGAGACAATAGCGATGTTTTTCTGAATCTCCTGAATCTTAGAAATATTCCTCGTGGTAAAAATCTTGGTTCACCTCCACAAAGGCATTTATCAAGATAAACCAGAACCATACTACCAATTATTAGCATTCTGTTGATTCTCTGTGCTAAGAACAGCAAAGCATTGAGAGCTCAACTTATGAAAAGGCATTTGTCCTAGAAGTCCTATTATGATAAGTCCAGTAAACCGCTCAATCCATTCCGAGAAGGGGAGATAGTAAGTTTTCAGATGACAAAAGGTTTTTATCCGATTGGACTCATGAAGAGGATATGTCTAGAGCTGAGATCATAGATTGTGCAATCAGAAGGAGCAGAATTTAGGTGAAATCAGAAACATTTGGTCCCGGTGTCCAAGCCTGTATTGCAGTATCATACCTATGAAAAAGAATCTAGATTTCAGAGTGAGTTATCCAGTGTTCCAGTTCCAGAGGACATTCCAGCAAATATCTGTATTCCAGAAAAGATTCTCAAAAGTCCTGAAACAGATTGTTCACCAATGACTCTCCCTGTTGCTAAACCATGTCCTAATTGCTATATCACTAGATCAGGTCACATTTCAAGACCCTGTTCCGGATACACAGCAACTTGGACATGAATGCTGTGTTTATTTCGTAGTATCTGTATAATTGCATGTCTTTTTAAGATGTCATTTTATTGTGGGCAATTAACTAAAGATGGAGGATGTAGATCAGTAGGTAAGTATACCTTTAAAAAGCTTTCCATGGACTTGCACTTGCCTATAGATACAGAGCACGTGCAAGCCAGATTGCCATTTTGTAGAGAGCTGTTAAGATGTAAGCATGTATGTATGTAGTGGTCTATCAGTTAATCAATTTGTTTATATTTTATGTTGCTGGTATCCATCCTGATGTGTTTCTATATAATAAAGTATATAAACGAACTACTCTGCCTGTTCGTCTTGAATCATAACAGAGGACAAGCAACAAGGAGCACCCTGTACTCTATATTAGCTGAAGATTGAGAAATGTTGAGGGGCATGTTCACATGGAAGACTGCTAGCAGCTCTTAAGGAAATCTCTCCAAACGTATGTAAAGTTTCTTATAGGAGTTTATCATAAACACATTTCTGATCGAAGTTTTCGGGTTAAAAAAAAAAATATATATATATATACATATATATATATATATATATATATATATATATATATATATATAAAAGGAAGGTTGATGAAATTTTTGGATCTAAATAAAAGTAGAATTTAAAAAGAAAGGAACTTCAGTAACTAATATTTAAGAAGTTTCATATAAAAACATAATATGATTTTGGAATGGACTCTTTTTGCTCACTTACACCTGCAGCACTGCATATGTAATATTTATAACAGTGTCTAAACTGTCACTGCAGTGAGGAATTCTCCTTTCCCATGCCTATAGCCTGGATAGGCGTTAAAGACTTTCTAAAGTTCTCCCATCTTTATTGTGTTTGTTACATATGCACAAATAGGGTCACTAAAGTCCGTGACTATGAATGTGTAAAAATCCAAAGTTAAATTCCATATCTTCCATTAGAAAAAATACATAGTGAACAAGCATTTTTAAATCCCAGCCTTCTATTACCATATTTGGTTCAATAACTATGAAAGTAACACTCCGCCATGCAAACCAAAATTTCAGCAGAGTGTTTCAGATTGTGCACTGTCAGCATTCTCCCCTCTCATCCAGCAAAAAATACAATTTTCACTATTCTTTGGAGATTTCTTTTCCAGTAGTTTTTCATGCCATTGCAAATACACTTTCCATTGCACACATTTTGGGCTGAATAGATGTCTGACATCAGCAAAGAAGCAACCAATCAGCTAATGAGGGGTCTGTTCAGTTTATGAACCTGTTCTCTGGATTCTTTGGGAATTCTTATAGTTCAAAAATACAACAACCACAAACAGCACCAAACCACAGATACAAGGAACCTGGCTCCAATAAAGGCTGTCCCTTCCAAGCTTCCTCTTGTCCATGAACTTAGTCCATGAACTTTTAACAAGAATCCAACAGTGCGTTTTGTGGAAATGTTCATACCAGCTATTCCTCTGACAAGAGGAATCTTGGAAGGGACAGCCTTTATTGGAGCCAGGTTCCTCGTATCTGTGAATTCTTATAGTTCCAGAGCTCTAGTATTTTAAAACAGATAGACATATCAAAACTATTTAGCTGGATATAGAAGTCATTGATGTATGCAGAACCAAGGATAAATTGCGAAACAGGGACTCTTTAATTACCAAACTTGCTTATTTATTTTTCTTCTAAAGGGTATGGATTTCCATATTAAATTGCATAATATTCAATACACAGTGAAAATATTAAAAAAAACCTTCCACAGAGCTGCAAGTAAACTTGTTCTGAACTTGGTTGAGACAAAAGTGGTTACTGGTTTACAACTTTTTAAAACAATTTTATCATCTTGCAAAATCCACTGCTCTTTTTCATTTTCTTTTATTGTTACTATTAACTTAAACAGTTAACACGATATCTGGATGTGAATTAACATTTATTTTCTGATCTATACAAAAATTGTCATTATTTACTGAGTATACATTTTCTCAGGGAATGTCAGTTTTGAGAGACACAGAGCAAGATTATTAGCAGACTCAAGGACGAATGGGAAATTAAGAAACAGGAGAATGGTATATCTGCATACTAGACAAAGTGAAGCAAAAAGTAGTAGATCATTAGCCTGTTAAGCAGGATTACAAGGCGAACTGTTTTATTTAGTGTGTTGTGGTTGACATTGCTAAGTACAAGTAATAGTGCAGGTAAGGCATTGTCTAATGCTTTTAAAGTAGGTGTTTCTGTTGGTAAAGCTTAGCCAAGTTCTTAGCTCCTTCCTATCATCTGTGCCATTTTCTTCTGACTAACTCAGCAGCATTTTCTTTGTGTGTGTGTGTGTGTGTGTGTGTGTGTGTGTGTGTGTTGGTGCATTGCCCTTTTGAGAGTGTGCATGCTTACATGCTGGGTGGTTGAAATGGATTGCTCTGAATGCATATGTCAGTTATGCACTGAAATATGTTACTATAGTAATACAGTAATGTTGCTGCTAATTATGCATTCACTCTCATTTGATTGCAGTCAAACATTTGCAGTGTACACAATCTGCTGTAACTGGTGAACGTATATGTGTGTTGGGGTTGTGTGCATGTGTGTGCATTTGTGAACACACTCTTTTGCTGAAGGGGTTTTAATTGGTTGCATTGTATGCATTTTTCAGTAACAAGCTAACTTTTTAATATATTAATTTGGCTGTTACTTATGAATTTGCACTTTTATTTCATTGCAGTCAGACATATTACCTGCCAATCTGTGTACATATTTCTATGTGTTTGTGTATGTTTGTACAGACAGATAGATTTTAATGAGTTGCAATGGATGCAACTGGTAGCAGCAAGCATAAATTATCATTGAAGCTGTAATTTTTACAGCTATTTTCATCTACACAGCTGACCATCAGTTGTTCCCAAGTACATGTCCTCAGGTCTATGTATCTTTCTTATCTCACATGAACTGAGTGGCGTACAGCAACGGTTATCCCACTCCACAAAGGGGGAGCCACCATGTACCCTGGGAACTACCACCCCATTAGCCTGACAAGCCTGGGCTACAAGGCTATGGAACGTATCATCATGGAACTTATAAGCAATGACATTGGTAATCTCCAAACTCTGGACCCTACCCAGTTCAGGTTTGTAAAAAGCAGATCATGTCTCCTAAAATTGATAGACTTCTTTGAAGTGGTCACCAAAGTTGTAGATGAGGTTAAGGTGGTTCACACAGTCTATCTAGATCTCACCAAGGCTTTTGGCACCATCCTCCACTCTGGAATTATAGATAAACTCACTAAACTAGGTATAAATCCCTATGTCACAAGATGGTTTGCCAACTGGCTCACTGACAGAACCCGCACTGTGAAAGTAGCAGACTCTAAATCCAACTTCAGACCAGTGACAAGTGGACTACCACAGGGTTCAGTCCTAGGTCCTCTCCTGTTTGGTATCTACTTCTCTGATGTGCAGGCTAACACAGAAGGTCTTTGGCTAACAAAGTTCGCAGATGACTGCAAGCTAGGAGCCATAATCAAAACTCCTAACAATGTGGACATCCTACAAAAGGGCCTCACTGAGACAGATGCCTGGTGTCAAAGCCATGGCCTCAAGCTCAATGCCAAAAAGTGCATTGTCATCCATTTTGGTAAAACCTCTGTACCTATGAACTAACACATAGGCAGTAGTCTACTTAACATCGAAAGTGTGATAAGGGGCCTTGGGACACAGGTGGACAGTAGTCTCTCCTTTGATAATCACATCACCACAGGAGTCAGGAAATCCTTCTATGTGGCACACCTCATCTCAAAAGGTTTCTCATTCAGGAAAATAGAAGTCATTGTTCCCCTCTACTCATCACTCATTAGACCCATTATAGAGTACAACGCCCCTTTTGGTATGTACCTCACAAGACATCTAAAACAACTGGAAAGGCTGCAGAAATAGCTCACAAAGAGGATTACTGGCCTCAAACAGATGCCTTACACAGACTGTCTTAAAAAACTCCAGCTTTATTCCATCGCATATCGCCTACTCAGAGGTGATCTCTGCCTAACATATAAAGCTATGTCAAACCCAGAGCTGTTGGACATGCTCCACTTAAAGAAATCCCAGTCCCTCTGAGCTACATGCTCTAGGGACCTAAACATTGTCACCACAATAAACAGAACATGCTGGAGGGATAGATTCCTGTCCCAGAGACTTCCCATACTCTGGAACAAACTACCCATCTATATCAAACAAAGCTCCTCATTAGCACTCTTCAAGAAAAATCTTGATGATTGGATGGGAGATAGGATATTCACCCTGGGGATCACTTCTGTGGCTTTGCTTGACAGGGGCACAGGAAAATAATTTTCTTGGGTGGCAAAAGCCAGGGTACCATTTGGCTAGGCTTATATAGGCCCTATGGCCAATAGCCTAGTACCTATCTATGAACCTGTGAACTTACTATAGTTAAGAAGTGGAAATATTCTGGAGATCAAATGGTCTTGATGCACTCATCCTTTCTCTCTCCTTTTATAGAGATGGCCATCTACTTTTAAATGTGCTGCTATATTGTCATTATACCGATGTTGTGATTCTGGAATGTCATGTTTGTTAACTTGCTCACGTAATCTCTTGAACTACACTCCATGCTATGTAATAGGCAAAAAAGTTATATATTATTGCTATGGGTCATTGTTGACTAATTTGCTAGAGAATATGTGAATGTTTTTACTTGTGTCATGGTACTGAGTGGCAGTGTAAGTTCCCTGAGTGTCAGCCAAAGTCTACATAGAAGAACTCAGGATTCTCATTTCACAAGTTGAGTCAGCACACAGAAAAGGGCATGATTTTGACACCAATAGGATGCTCAGTAAATGAGATACTATGATTTCTTTCCATATGAAATAATAAAAGTGTGTCGTAGTTATATGTTTTCATAACTTAGATCTAGAGATGTGTGTATGGGACTTCATGATATCAAATGAAAGCTTACGTGATTCTTACAGCTTGCCATTGACATCTAAGTATCACAGTTTTCTAGATATTTAGACTTATTTAAGAATAAAATACATATAATTAACAAATCTATATACATATTTTATTATCTACTCAATTGGAAACATTTTTAAGCATAATTTAACTGTTTCATTTAGCATGCAGGTAAGCAATGGCATCTGACCCAATTTGGGTATTTAATAAGTCAGATGATATGATTAATTCTCATTCGCAGTTGTGAATATATAACAGAGTAATAGGTTTGTTGGCTTTTGTGAGAAAAATAATTACTAGAAACCATAACAAAATAAATGCATCCATTATTTAAAGAATTTAAAGATATTATCATTGTTGTATGCCATAAGGAAATAGATGTCAAAGTATTACGATAAAAAATAAGAGTTTGTATTGCAATTATGCAATAAATTTAAAGCCACTGTTACAAAACAATGAACTTGAGTTAAATGATGAGTGTTATTAAATTGAAGTATGAAAAAGTATGAACTATGATTCATTTAATTGAACTGTACTGTGTATTATTTTTTAATGTTGTTATTGTAAATTATTTTTGTATGAACAATAGCAATAAAAAAAATTTAAAAAAAGAAAATTGAGAAATGCACAAAAAATATATTCAGCCAATGAAATAGAGTGCTTGGCTGTGATGTTGGCATTCTACACTCTGAAATACTATTTACTTGTTAGACACTTCAGTCATGTGATAGATCATATACCATTGCAATGGATGGAAAAACAAACAGTCTGCAAAAGAAAGTTATGTTAATGGTCACTATCACTCCAGCTATTCAGGAGGACATTGACTCACAGGCTTGGACATGTTAATCAGAATAACAATGGATTATCATATTGCTGGGAATAGAAAACAAGCATTTTGTGATAGATGGGGTTACTGGGTCTAGGACTATTCACTGAAAGAACATTTCACTGAAAGTCAAATGACTGTGCACGAACCACTGAAAGCTCAATTCACTGAAAACACAATTCACTGAAACACATTTCACTGAAAGTTATATATGGCCTTTTCCCCACTGTTGTGTGACCCTCAAGTTAGTATATATAGTAGGGGGGGTGGGGGGCACTGGCCCACA
>NC_056744.1:665393369-665408369 GCF_019279795.1 Protopterus annectens
TATGATTAGCATTTAACCACTGTCTTGGGTGAGATTTAGGGATAGAAGTATAAGAACTTATAATTAGGTTTGACTGTTAAGTACTGAACATTCAAGTTTCTCCTAGTTCTTCAAGTTAGCTTTAATCAGAAATTACAAAACTCACTTGGAACATTACTGTAGTGGGGATCCTTCTTTTATGATAATGTCTTTATATCAGAAGTTTAAAGAATATTGCACAGTAGATTGCTAAAGGTCCATGTCCTTAAGATCTACAAGGTCCTTCAATAATGCAATGCAACATGGTATTAACCAAAAAGAATTTTAAATACTAACAGTTGAAAAATGGGACAAACATTCAAGAAAGACATGCCATATTAACCAGGTTTCTGAGTATGTAATATTGAGTTCATGCATACCTAAAAAGGGGAAGGAAACTCATTCTTCAGTCTACATATGAACAGATATCTGAATATAAATTGGCTTTTTAGCACTCTTGACTTCCATAACAGCTTTACACTTCAAAATAGGTAAAATTAAAAATGTATTGTTGAGGTAAATGCTAAATGATATAAAAGCAACAGTTATATACAAGCACACCTTCATATGTGTTAAATTATCCATTCAAGTTAATTACCTTGTGTTTAAACAAAATATGGCATAGCCTTTACGCTGGAAAATCCAATATTTGCTAGATAAAAAAAATAATATTAAGTTTTACTTGGGCTAGTAGGGAAACCTGGTTTATGTTTATTAATGTTTTCATTTATATTAAGTAATGCATATAACTTATACAGCTATTCTGCATACAGTTCATATAACTGAATATCACTTGAACTCAAATAGCAACCAAAATAATACTAATTACTGCTGAATTCATTATTAGAACAACTGAAATGCATAAATCCTATCTAAATCTCAACATAACAATGTCTTTACTATGAAAGTCTGAGTGGGCACATAGACCCATTTTCAGTGGAGGCCTGGGGAGAAAATCTCCATAAGACATAAATTATGTTGCTTACACCCACACCCACACCCACACCCACCCACGCACACATACACACACACACACACACACACACACACACACACACACACACACACACACACACACACACACACACACACACAGACACACAGACACGCACACTCACGCACGTACATGCATGCACACACACTCACGCAGGCACGCACACACACACAAAAAAAACCCCTGTTTATATAAGATGTACAAATTTACAATTTTGACAGTATGATAAATTAGAGACACTAAGATTGTCTGAGAAGATCTTGGGCGCAAACCTCTCTTCTATTCAGGAGCTTTTCTTTACAAGAGCAAGAAAGAGAACATATAAAATGCTTGTTGATTCGACCCATCTAGCCCACAACTGGTTCTCACAACTTGTGTCTGGAAGGAGGTACCTCAGCTTCCGCTGAAGGACTACCAGATTCAGAAACAGTTTGTATTCTACAGCTGTGAGACTTTTTAATATGGACACCAACCATAATACCTGATACCTTGAAGCCTCTTCTTTTTCATTTAATCCTGCTGCTCTGAGCAATTACTGCCAGCATTACTATTATGCAATATGATGGCTATACTGAGTCACATTTAAGGTTAAGAAGTGCAATATGGCAACTAAACAGCTGCTATTCACTAGTCTCTATTTTCTATCTTAACAGTGTAGGGGTGTGGTGGTGGGTATTTATTTATTATTTATTAAATATTGAATTGATGGTGGGTATTGAATGTGTTTATGTAATGTGAACTACCTCTTGCATGTCATACATGTTATTTTATTTCTTATGTTATTCTCTGATACTGCTGTATCTATGTTATTTGGACTGCATTTCTCTCTTGAGCTGGCACTTCTAATTTCATTTAGGCTGCACTTGTGTTGTCCTAAATGACAATAAAGTTTCTTTGAATCTTTGAATCTTTCTTTAAACAGAGCTAGAGATGAAGGGAACCTTGTGTCAACAGTTTTCATGGACCTCTCTAAAGCATTTGACACAGTCTGACACCCCTTACTCCTTCATACCCTGTCTAACCTAGGTTGCTCCCCTACTACACTACAGTGATTTCAAACTACATGCATGACCAGAAGCAAGCCATTAAATGGTCAAACCAACTTTCTCCCTCTCTCCATAATACAACAGGAGTCCCTGAAAGCTCCATCCTATGTCCCCTACTGTTTAACATTTTTGCTAATAATTTACATGCCGCTTCTTCCCCAGTAGCATTGATTCAATATGCAGATGACTCCACCATAATCTGTACCTCTCACACTCTTCTAGAACTACTTACTAATTTACCGCCATTGAATCCTGGCTAACAGATGCTCAGCTTTTTCTAAAGGCCCCCCTCAAAGACACAAACATATGATCTTTCACCCCAAAAATACCACTCTTAGCTCCGACCAGTTTAACATCCAATCGGCTGAAAACACCATAACAGAAAGAGTACAAGAAATTAAACTACTTGGTGTAATTATTTATAAAAAACTCACCTTTGACCTACATATCCAGTAAAACATAAAGAAAATACATAAACAAATAGGACTTCTCTACAGAAACAGGCAATTCCTAACCACTTCAACCAAGATTACCCTTGCAAAAACATTCTTACTGCCATCCCTACTTTATGGTTCTAGCATACCCACCAACCTGAAAAACTTCACCAAAGCCAAAAAGGAAACAATGCTATAACTAACCACTCACCACTAACTCCAAATACCACATAACTAACCACTCACCACTAACTCCAAAACCACATACATCATTGTAAACCAGTACAAGAACTAAACTGGTTTGAACTCCCTAACCAACTAACTTGCATCCAACTATCTACGATACATAACCTAATCTATAAACCCACTGGATGCCCTGCACTGGTCAAGCTCATCAAACACTACGTTCCTAACGGTTTACCTTTAAAATGTCGCAACACACTTCTGCGACTTTACTCACCCGACTAGAAATATCGAAAACAGGAAGATTGATTGCTCAAATGTTGACTTTGAGTGAAACGACCTGCACTTCCAGACTTCTCCTATGAACGTTTAGCTACTTATATATACAAACTTCGAGATCGCACTACAGTGAGGAAAAGGGTACATTTCCCATTCCCCATTATAGTGTGATCTCCACTCAAAATGCTGAATTCTCAACAGTGAACACACATTAGCATTCGCTGTTGTAAATTTGGCATTTTTTTTTTTTTTGCTCATACAAATCTTTGAAAACATACTTTTGCATATATGACTGTCACACAATGCAGCCACAACATTTTAAAGGTACACATTTCCTAACAGATCCCTCAGATCTGAAGACAAAAATCAACTAGAAATCTCTAAACCTTCTAAACAGCCAGGGAAGTGTCTATACTCTTACTCTGTTTCTAAATTATGGAATTCTCTCCCCTCAACCATCAGATCTAAGTCTTCTTCTCTTTAAAGCCTCACTAAAAGTATACCTAAATGAGTCCTGGCTCTCCACATGTTTAACTCCAGGCTAACCCACCGAAGCACCTGCTTCTTCTGCCCACCCTCTCTCTATCTTCATCTCTCTTATCCTCCTCTGCAATTTCAAATCACTGTACTCTCCTCTCTACCACTCAGAACACGCTCTGTGCTTATAACCTAGAAAACTATAATGCAATTTCTCCTTCTCTTCTATTACAGCACCTAGAGTAAGCCTGTTTTCCTACTTATTAGAGATCAAGCTACTAACCATTATCTTCTCCTGTAATCTTTTGCTCATACATTATAATGTTTGTGAAACTTCTCCAGAAATCTACTTATTAAGGCATAGTAATGTTGTTTAACTTGGTTATGTCTTAATCAAGTCTCTAAGCAATTAAACATTTTAACTTTATTCCATTTGAAATGTATTATGTAATGTCTTAACAAACACCATGTTGTAAATACACTATGTAATTTTTTTAACAAAATACTGTATTGTAAATATCTTATCCAGTGGCGGCTGGGGACTTCAAATCGAAGGGGGGCTGCAGGAGACAGTTGAATGGGTGGAGCCAATGGGAAGGGGTGCAGCCAACTAGAAAGAGGAGGTGCTATGCTCAAAACCACAAAAACTGGAACTTTAATTAAATACACTGCCCTGGGTGCCAAACCGTCATTATGAGAGTCCAATCAAGACAAAATGAAGTGTAGAAGAAAAAAAATATTTCAATGCTTTGGCTGCATGACAGCTTACTTAATATCTAGATGGAAACAAAAAGGTTGTGAGGCATGAAAAATAAATTACTTTTTAAATACATTACTGGATTGCCAGTCAAAATCAAGTACAAGACAAACAAGCAGCACTCAACTCAAACCACTTCTCCTTGCACTGCAGTTCTAATTATAATTTATATTCATCTTTATAAAAAGTACCAAGTAACATGCTGAAAGTAGCAATGATACCCCCACTTGTAAAAATGTTTCTTATCCAAAAAAAGACCTGCTGCCTGACAACTATCTTCTTGTTTCATTGGGAAGACATGGTCAAAGTAAAAAATGAACAGCAAACAAGAAACAAGCTCAAGATACATTGCTTAAAGGATTACTGCACAGGTTATGGACCAGACATGATAGATTGGCATTCTGTTTAGTTTATGGGTAAAGCCTGCAAAGATGATGGCAAGGCTCCAACAAAGGTAATGAACTTCTTAAAATACTGTCATCCTGTCCTTTATTACAAATACACTCATATGCATTTCAATACCCAAGGCTTATACGTTATCTTGTTATGTAAGTATTCTCTGCATGGCAACAACAAAAAGGCTTTCATTGTTGGTAATTCTTTAACAGTAAGCTTACTTGCATCTTACAATCTCAGACAAGCTTACCTGATAGTAATGAAATCATTGCTACTTAAACATAGAGCAACACGCACTTTATGAATAATAAGAAGCATAAATCAACCGTATAAAAATATGACAGAAAACCAGAACGTTCTGCAAAATCAAGCAAGACAGATGAAAAGCCACTGTAGTACTTGTGTCTACCTTGGATGGGGGGGGGGGGCGATACTCTGCACACTTACACTGCATAACTGCTCCTTGCCTTGCTTGGACACATCCAGAGTCACTACATGGGGGAGTGGGGTGCAACAAGTATGTCACAACTTGAAATGTCTCTGGCTGACTACAATGGCCCTGACACATTTCATACCTCAAAACCTCAGAGCAAGAAATCTGGACAAAGTCAGGCCCAAAATTAAGGACAATATTTAAATATTGTTCTTATAAACTTTCTAATAGAATAGTACGTCTTGCATTACTATGAATTTTCTGAAGGGTATGAAATCTGAAACTGAAATGTCTGTCATTATTTTCTTACTTCAATCTTTAATGATTTGCCACTAATTTGCCAGAAAACTACAATTTTATGAAAAATGGACCAAAAATGTGATGCAAAAATATAAAATAGCCACACAATACAGCTGGGAACCTGTCAAGGAAGGGACACTTTTTAATATTAGCACTGTTAGGTGGAGCAGCTGACAAAATAAACAAATCTACATGCATTTTTGAAATAAAAGTAATCTATAACTCTCATTATTACAGTTATTTATTAATTGTAAACCCTCCATGTTTTCTTCCAAAATTGACATTTTGTGGAGGGATTAGAGGGAGAGCAACATTTTGAGCCAAAATCGGTGACAGTTGAGAGGTTTGGATATGCCCAATTCTATAAAGCAATTTTCATGTACCTCTCAACCTTTTTAACGCAGGAAATCTGGGCAAGGCCAAATATATTGGGGGAACATACAAACAGTACTAAAAATTGCTCTTGTATAAACTTAGTTGATAGAACAGGTCTTGCTTTAGCATGCATTTTTCTGAAGGTTATGAAGCCTGAAACCCAATGTCTGTCATTATTTAGTGACTTAATTCCTAAATGATTTGCCAGAAAACCACAAATTTTATGAGGAACAAACCAAAAATAAGAAGCAAAAATCTATTCATTCTTTGAAAATCTGGATAGTTGAGAGGTATAGTTCAGGTGAGCTGGGGCTGTCTGAGTTTGCCATCGTTTTCCCTCACAAAATCATGGTTGAATGGAGCCACCCCCTGCAGCCATTCCAATGTCCCATTACTTGGCTATTTCACCCCATTCACCATAAACACTGCAATGTGCATACTGCTTTACTTCTACAATGATTTGGATTTTATTTGAAAGTTTTATTTTGTATTTTACAGCACAAACACTAGAACATCTGCTAAACAAAGCAATGCAGTCTCACGATAAAAATAGACTTAGCATTAAAACTCTGCCCTTGAAACTCGCATTCATTGAAACAGCAATGAAATCCACATTCAAAGAAAATACATTTGGATAGTATAAAGATTAACTTTGGGCTGTTTTCAAATGATAGGCCCCTTGCACACAAAACATACATGTGTTGTGTGATACACTTTCCTGACTGTATTAAATTATATTCCTTGTATAATACAGAACAGTTGTTAGAGAGTGTTTTAAATTTATTGTTTTGAACATTTTTCCAGTAAACAATGAAACAAAATGCATGCACCAATAATGACAAAACTGCCCAATTGAGAACATTTCCATTACTCAAATTTATAAAACATACCCGTATCAGTAAATATGTACAATCTCTGCAGAAGTAAGTCATCTAAATAATTCTACATTAAAGAGATCTATTGCAGTTTAAATACTGCTTTTGGCACCAAACCAAGATAAAATATTTAAAGTGATGTGCACCAAAATTACATACAAAAAATTCAATCAAAAAATGAATTCAAATGCATATATACAGCATATTATTCCAAATCTACATCCACTCTAGGCATTAAGATATGTTCAAACACATTTAAAAATAATTACTTCAAATATACCCTAAAACTACTCTCTAATAACTACTGACTATTGCACTGTATTGAACCCAGATCTTCATTCAGATTCACCATATGCATGAAAACACTTAATTCACAAATAAAATAAAAAATAAAAAATACAATTAGATGAAAATCTTACTAAAATAACTTTCAAATATATGACTGTGCAACAGAATGTCTGTACTACAACAACAACAACTGTCATTAAAACAGCTTATTGAGTCATTGGTAATATTGTGTCAGGATATAAAAATTAATATATAAATGACTTGCTTAATAGTTAGCAAAGGTTTAATAGATATGTGATCATTGAGCCCCGGTGGAGTCAAGGCATCAGTGTATAATGGCCACCAAAATACTTTGTAACTCAAGGTGGCTTTAATATTGCCACCTCTAGGGTCTGAAACAATGTTTTTCAAAATGGCAAATTTGAAACTGTGCCCGTCCCCACACTTCTCTATATGTCTATACAGGGCGTTGTTTACATCCTTTCTCTTGATACTATATAGGTGAGCATAAATATGTTTTTTCAAACTTCTTTCAGTATTCCCTATATAGTATCCTGGACAAATCAAACATTTTGCCAAATATATAACACATTTAGAGTTGCAGTTGCCTTGTTTAAATCTAATCCTAGTTCTGTTGACATTATTCAAAATAGTCCCTTCTTCTTCATTTATCACCTGGCATTGATTGCAACTACCACATCTCTTAGTGTGCTTCTTACCACTATCTATTCCATTCCTTGTTATTCCTCTTTCCAAATACATCTTAATGTTGCAACCCATTTTATACACAAATGAAGGTTTGGGACCTATAATTTTCACAATATCTTGATCAACCATCATAACATTCCAATTGCTGGTCATGATGTTCATTACTTTGTTCGTGTGTGGCCCATATTCCAATACGCATGCTCTATTGAAACCTGTGTTGGTGGAACTGAACCGTTCCATCCCAGTGATAGTCCCTTCCTTACTGTTAGCTCCTAATAATGGGGTATATGTGTGTCCCCATTCCTTAATAACATAATTCCTCACATCCTTCATGCATTTTTGTAGTGTACTCCAAACTGTCATATATTACCACATCTCCTCCAATATCCGGTTTTATTACCCGAATACTGTTGTCTTCTCTCAAGTCCTTCAGAATTCTGATCTCTTCCGTACAAAAATGCATGAGATTTTACATCTCTCAGGCAATTATGAAATAGTGTCTATTAATGAAATCAACATCGTGTATAAATGTGTAGATATGTATGTGGAGGAATTTTTTATAGATAACAGAATCACAGTAGACACTTATAATTTTTTGAAAGTAGGATACCCCAAACTGGCCACTTTGGTGGGGATCCCCAAGGTGCATAAAAATGTTAGCAACCCACCTTTTCATCCCATAATTTCAGGCAGCAAATCCAAAACATTTCCATTGGGAGTTGCAGTGGATACTATGTTAAAACACATATATGTGAAGATTTCTCACCTGGTCAAGGATTCGTGGGAGTTTTTAAAGAACTTTCCACAAATATATTGAAGGAAGGATTACTACATGTTACTATTGATGTGGTAGATTTATTCTCTTGCATTCCCAAAGAGGAAGATATGAAAGCATTCACTAATTGCATTAGAAAATACACTGATTTAAAATGGGATAGGGTTTGCCTGATTCTCGAACTTATGTCTATAGTATTAGATCACAACTACATATTGTATGAGGGTGAACATTTTAGACAATCTAAGGGAGTAGCTATGGGGGCAGCATGCGCCCCCATATACACTAACCTGGTCATGTTAGACTGGGAAGAGTCAGTAGTGCTTAAAAGTGACTACTACAAACATGTCAGATATTACTCTCGGTTTCTTGATGACATATATATTTTATGGGACGGAAGTCAGGTCTCTTTGAATAACTTCTTGGAATATTTAAATCAAAGTAGAGAATACCTTAGATTCACCTCATCTAGTAGCAGTGAAGGCATAGCGTATTTGGATACATACATATCTAATGGAGACAAAGGCTTCAAGTCCCGTATTTACAGAAAAAGTACATTCTCCAATGGTTATTTGGATTACACTAGCAATCACCCTAGGAAACTGATGTATAATATTTACAAAGGGCAGTGTATTAGAGCTATAAGAATGACATCGGAATATACAGAGATGGTAGAAGAAATGGTTTTCATCACTGAATAGATTAAAGAAAGGGGTTACAATATGAATATGATGAAGGATGTGAGGAATTATGTTATTAAGGAATGGGGACACACATATACCCCATTATTAGGAGCTAACAGTAAGGAAGGGACTATCACTGGGATGGAACGGTTCAGTTCCACCAACACAGGTTTCAATAGAGCATGCGTATTGGAATATGGGCCACACACGAACAAAGTAATGAACATCATGACCAGCAATTGGAATGTTATGATGGTTGATCAAGATATTGTGAAAATTATAGGTTCCAAACCTTCATTTGTGTATAAAATGGGTTGCAACATTAAGATGTATTTGGAAAGAGGAATAACAAGGAATGGAACAGATAGTGGTAAGAAGCACACTAAGAGATATGGTAGTTGCAATCAATGCCAGGTGATAAATGAAGAAGAAGGGACTATTTTGAATAATGTCAACAGAACTAGGATTAGATTTAAACAAGGCAAATGCAACTCTAAATTTGTTATATATTTGACAAAATGTTTGATTTGTCCAGGATACTATATAGGGAAAACTGAAAGAAGTTTTAAAAAACGTATTTATGCTCACCTATATAGTATCAAGAGAAAGGACGTAAACAACGCCCTGTATAGACATATAGAGAAGTGTGGGGACAGGCACAGTTTCAAATTTGCCAGTTTGGAAAACATTGTTTCAGACCCTGGAGGTGGCAACATTAAAGCCACCTTAGGTTACAAAGAATTTTGGTGGCAATTATACACTGATGCCTCGACTCCACCGGGGTTCAATGATCACATATCTATTAAACCTTTGCTAACTATTAAGTAAGTCATTTATATATTAATTTTTATATCCTGACACAATATTACCAATGACTCAATAAGATGTTTTAAGGACAGTTGTTGTTATTGTAGTACAGACATTTCTGTTGCACAGTCATATATTTGAAAGTTATTTTAGTAAGATTTTCATCTAATTGTATTTTTTATTTTTAATTTTATTTGTGAATTAAGTGTTTTCATGCATATGATGAATCTGAATGAAGATCTGGGTTCAATATAGTGTAATAGTCAGTAGTTATTAGAGAGTAGTTTTAAGGTATATTTGAAGTAATTATTTTTAAATGTGTTTGAACATATCTTAATGCCTCGAGTGGATGTACATTTGGAATAATATGCTGTATATATGCATTTGAATTAATTTTTGATTGAATTTTTTGTATGTAATTTTGGTGCACATGTCACTTTAAATATTTTACATTAAAGAGATCTGTAACTAATGTAATGATGAGGTTGCTGCTAGTTAGTATCTTTGACAAAGAGGACATTCTTAATATGGCAACATCCACCCCTTGGGGGAGTAGAACCCACAGTCTTCTGCATCAAGAGGAAGTACATAACCTGTTGTGCTATTAATGATGCAAGCTGACTTAGCATAAGCAGCACTACACTTCTCTTCCCCTGCAGCTCTCAGCTCCTTGTAAAATCTACTCAATAATCAATTCTAACTCAGCTTCGCAGCACAAGAAATCTGGAAAAAGCCAACATTTATTGGGGGGGGGGGACAAAAGCCCTAAAACCAGGGACACAAACATTGCTTGTATAATCTTGGAAAGTTAGTAGAATAAAATGCTGTATTACCACCATACATTTTACTGCTCAGTTTTGAACCCAGGTCCCTGAGCAAAACAGTCAGAGCAACATGCCACTATGCCAAATCAGCTGCTTTGTGAAAGAGAGGAAGACTAAAACTTAAATGGCTATCATTTAGTGAATTCACTTCTCACTATAGCTGTCAACCTCTTAGCACAAAACACCTGGACAAACCCAGTAATTGGGGGAATACAGCCCTGAAACATATCCAGTGAATTCAATTCTTGCCATAGCTCTCATCCTTAGCACAAAAAACCTTGACAAAGCCAATAATGGGGGAATACAGTCCCAAAAATAGGGACAGATTTCAAATATTCATCCTATAAACTTAGAAAATTGCTAGAATAAAAGGTTTTGTGTACTATGTACTTTCTGAAGAATATGAAGTCTGAAATTCAAATGCCTGTCAATTTTATTTATTTAACATTTGTCAACCACAAATGTTTGATGGAACAAAAAACTATTTTCAGCAGAAGCCCATGGAGAAATACTGCAGACACATGTCTTTGTAACATGGGAGAACACCAGAGCAACCCCATGCACATACAGGGAGGAGCTGCAGACTCCACACAGAAGGCACCCCAGCCAAGACTCAAACCAGAAAACCTGTAAGGCAACGCTATCACTGCACCATCAAAGCAAATCCACACAAACACAGGGAGAACATGCAGAATCCACAAAAAGGCACCCTAGCCAAGGATCAAACCTGAAGGTGTGAGGCAGCAACGCTACCACTGTACCATCAAATATCTCAGAATTTAAGTATTCAGAAACCACAGATTTTAAGAGGAACAGAACAGAACAAAATATGAGGCAAAAATCTGCAAAATTTCACAAATGGTGGTGGATAGGGAATTCAGGCTCTTGTTACCTACACTCAAGGTATAGGGTTCAAGCCTGATCTCTAACCACCATCAGGTTACATGTTCTCTCTAGCCACTGCAACTGGGGTATTCACACACACACACACACACACACACACACACACACACACACACACACACACACACACACACACACACGCACAAAGCATCCATCCGTGATCTGTTCAAATAAACCAGCCATATTACATCTGAAGTCATGATCTGTTCAATAATCTGCATCTGGTTATGGTCCTGTGTGTGCTTCCCAGCATTGAGATAATCCATCCAGCCAATCCCTGATGTCGACAGTCCCGTGAGAGAGAGCATATCCTTCCCAGCCTGCAGATGTTGCAGTCTGATCCCTTTCCAGTTGATATCTGGAGTGAAATGTTGAGCAGTCAATTTGGTCTGTGGTCTGGAATTTTGTGCGCGCGCTCCATACTGCTTCACCAGCAGTCTGACATTGGGAAAATGTGCGAGTGCGTGATTTTCAGGACTCGTGTTTATTTTAGCTTATTTCTTTTCTTTTTTCATTTTACTTTTTATTTTACAGCTGGGAGGGCTGCAGTCCTGCAGTCCAATAGCAAGAGCCGTCTATCTCTTTTGTAGAGCTAAATGTCTAAATGTGTACCTTAATGTTTAATTGTGGAGCTCTTCTCCCCAGGCCTTCACTGAAAAATAGTACTGTTGACTAATTTGGATTATCCCAGTTAACAAATGTCAGATAACTAACTAAATAAATAAATTTGTCAATAATTATGAAATGACAGCAAAATAAACTTTTATTCCTGTGATCACTATGCATTTCCGCTGCTACTGTAATGAATTCCCACTAGAAATTGACAGTTTTATAGTATTCATATAAGTAATTCAAATTTGACTACCACATCAATAAAGCAAACATTTAATTCTTCAAGTGAGCCCAGTAGTCTAACATAATGCTGTACTGTTTGATATTAACTTATTATATTTTTAGTAGTTATTGCTTACTTTAAAAACTCTGTGGTTTCCTAAACCATTTGTACCTCCTAACTTGATAAATCACAATTTAATATTGAAGCGTTATACAGATTTGTGAATGTGCAGGGTCATTTACATGTTTTATATGCAAATTAGACCCTTTTATGCTTATCTGTATGAATCTCAGTAAGGCTTGAGTAAGTTAGGCAATTTATTCATGTATCCAGGCTCAAGTAGTAATGAATGCAATCTTTGGGACTCAAGAATTTACTGTAGACAGTGCTAGAGTCCACAGCAGTCTCAGCAATGCCCAGAAGCCCATGGAAATTTGCTGATAACCTAAGTTATTCTCTAAGGGGACAATGTTTACAAAAGGGAAAAATGGAGTCATATACATGACAGTTTGCACAGCCATGACACATAATCCCTGCCTATTCAACATCATCTGCACATCTTTTCACTTGAAATCAATCAACATTGACTACATGTTGATAACACATAGTAAAATGTATTTCAGTAGAAATAAATAAACAACAGCCAAATTAAAAAAAAACATTAATACTGCTGTACAAGGAATGTATAAGTAAGTTATTACATTCGGACATTCAGATGTAGTACTCTAAAAAGATTGCAATCACAAGGCACACAAGCACTAGCAGTTGTATGTAAGATAAATGATTATTTCATTAATGACTTTTATCCACCATATGAATGACATTTGTATCTATTCTTTTAAAAAAAAAAAAACACATGTAGGTGGCAAAGTACTTACCGCAAAAATAAACTTGTCAGTAATAACAGTTCTTGGTCTAATGCCTCTGCTTGTTAACTGGGTTTGGTTAAGTTGATATCACACCCCAGAAGGAATGTTTCTAAACCTGTGAACCACAGAAGGAGTGTTTCTAAACCTGTGAATTACAGCCCATCCAATACTTGTTTCATTCTGGCACTGACACTTTCAAATAATGTCAGCACCTGCAAAGGTATGACAGTGCACTCTGAGGCTCTGAGCTTGTCTGACAAGATGACCAAGATTATACTTTACCTTCTTAGGCTTTTGTCCCTGGATAAAATTGAATCCTGCGTAAGAGGTTCAGACTGGAAAAAGACTGACATCTGGAAAGAGTTACTTGAACATGTCAGCCCAGGGATGTATCACCCATTCTGGCCCCCAGTATTGCTACAGGTATGATGGACTACAGAATCATAGGTCTGATCAGCTGGTTGACTGGGTAGATCAGGTGACAGCAAGAATTCTGGACTTCTATAGTACGTATTTTTTTAATCATATCAAACATATGTTTAAAAACTCACCATAAAAATGTTCCATAAATGAAGGTATATCATAAAGAAATGCATGTATAATTGCAAATGCATATTTATATGTAATTATAAAGTGTAAGAAAGCATAAACATATCTGTAAAAAGAGCTGAATCTGTGTAGACATATGAAATGCTTATGTGATGACATACATTTGTGTATAAACACAAATGTATATTTATGAGTAAAAATATATGTAAGCATGCATATATATGTCTACAAAATTCAGAGGTACAACTGCATGAGTTCACTTACAATTATCTTTTTTTCATTTATGTAAATGCATACATTTATATACAGAAAAAATATATTTTCATTGCCATATAATTTCATGTACAGTCGGCATTACCTTAGTTAGTGCTTGAAATACAGACAGACTGTTTGTAAACAAAGGATTTTGTTTGTGTAGACCAGAAAATATGAATTCATATGATAATTATATAAGACAGTCATTTCTTCCATAATATTAACTGTGTGTACAAGATGGTTGAGCACAGTCAGGCATTATATTCTACCTAGACTAGAGGTCGGCGGAGGGGGGGTATAAAGTCAATGACTAGCAAATAGTTTACTCAGACATGACCATTTTTATTATTTCTGTATGCATTTCTACACAATCACAGTATATACTCTTGCACTTATTAAGCAGAAAAAAAATTGAAAGCACACATTATTGTCATAAAGTATATGTACTGCATCCATCTGTAACAGTAAATATGTTTTGTTTAATGATGGTTGAACTGGGAGGAAGTTAAAACTTCCTTTCAGTTGTTACATTTGTCCAAAGAAAATATACAGTGTATTACTTAAAACTATAACTTAAACGTAAAATATAATAGTTGAATGTAAAACTTTCACTGAAAGTGTATGCTAAGATAACAGACAACACCCCTCTCAAAACAGATAAGCTGTGAACACATATAAGTTTAACAATTTTCAGAAAGATACACTCATACTCCTTCAAATTGCATTACAGTGATATTAGCTCAGTATGACAATCTGTACTTTGCATTTCAAATGAATAAATGTTTAATGAAGTAAGCACATATATTAAGCAAGTTGAACAGTAATTGCAGTTCCTCGGAGAGTAGTACTAGTAGTCATGTCATACATATTATGTCAAAAAACAATACAGGTAAACAACCATGCTGTTATGTGTTCACTGTTTAACTGGAGAGGAAAT